>NW_026110717.1:297500-325000 GCF_024679095.1 Eriocheir sinensis
GAAAGTCTTACTCTGGTACGTTTTTTTCTTTATCTGGTTCGTATTCACGTAATAACATCAAAATCGGTGTGTACTGTCTGTATTTCTTCCTTTAGTATACCTATACCTTGGCCGAGCAAGAGATGAGAGGTTCGGTATTAGGTCCACTTTTGTATATTATTTATATCAATGGCATAGATACAGGAATTAGTAGTGATGTCAGTAAGTTTGCAGATGATACCAAGATCGGTAGAGTAATTGAGTCGGATCAGGACACTAGTATTCTCCAGGGTGAACTAAACAGATTGTATGACTGAGCGGATAAATGGCAGATGGAGTTCAATGTAGGTAAGTGTAGTATTCTGTGTGTAGGTAGGAACAACCCCTCTCACAACTATTGCTTAAATAACACTCTCATAAGCAGCTCTGGGTGCGAGAGTGATTTAGGGGTCTTAGTGAACTCTGATCTCCGTCCAAGGGCAGAATGCATTCAAGCTAGAAATCGAGTAAATAGGGTGCTGGGATTTATTTCAAGGAGCGTAAGCAACAGAAGCGCCGAAGTCTTCCTCAAACTATATTTAACACTATTTAGACCTCATCTTGACTATGCGGTTCAGTTCTGGTCACCTTACTATAGAATGGATATCAAAATGTTAGAATCGGTGCTGAGGAGGATTACTAAGATGATTCAGGGGTTGAGAAACTTGCCATACGAGGAAAGACTCAAACAGTTAAACTTGCATTCTCTAGAAAGGCAAAGGGTGCGTGGAGACATGATCGAGGTTTATAAATGGATGAAGGGCTTTAATAAGGGAGATATTCATAAGGCTTTGTTGGTAAGAGAACCGGGTGGGACACGAAGTAATGGGTTTAAACTGGATAAATTCAGATTCAACAGGGACATAGGCAAAAATTGGTTTACTAACAGGGTGGTGGATGAGTGGAATAGCCTTAGCAGTCATGTGGTGAGTGCCAATACAATTGTCACATTCAAAAATAGATTAGATAAATTCATGAACAGCGATATTAGGTGGGGTTAGATACACGGGAGCTTAAGTTCAGAGGAGCTGCCTTGTACAGGCCTACCGGCCTCTTGCAGACTCCTACGTTCTTATGTTCTAATGTTCTTATGTTCATATGAACTAACCATGCACGCATCCGTATTGCGGTAGGAATGACACAAAAAGACCAGAACGTTTATTTAGTACCTTGGCCGAGCACGTGATGAGAGGCGGCAGGCTGGGAGGTACTGAGCTAACCATGCACGCCTCCTTACTGCGGCAGGAATGACACAAAAACACCAAAACGTTCATTTAGTACCTTGGCCGAACACGTGATGAGAGGCGATAGGCAGGCGGATAGGTACTTGACTGATCGACTGACGACACGTGTTTCATCACCGCCGCAGGGAGAAGATTAAGAAGGCCAGAACGTATATTTACCTGCCCGCGGAAGCATCCACCCTTTACATAAAAGCTTGCTCCCACCCCTCTTTCTAGGTGCGTCTTAACACGAAGGGTCTCGGTACCTTATCAGGAGTACATAAACGCGACTATTGTGCCATTACCACCACCATCACCACCACCACGCACGACCACCAACTATGGATGTGTTACGGGAGGGGTCCCACAAGATTCGGTATTAGGTCCACTTTTGTTTTTTATTTATATCAATGACTTAGATACAGGAATCAGTAATGATGTCAGTAAGTTTGCAGATGATACCAAGATCGGTAGAGTAACTGAGTCGGATCAGAACACTAGTATTCTCCAGCTGTTGATGCTACTACTTCTACTATTACTACTACTACTACTACTACTTCTACTACTATTACTACTACTACTTTTTTTTTTACACGCAAAAAAAAACGGGCCTCCATCTATTAGAGTTGCGTTGTGAGCGGTATTTTCTCTCATATCCTTTCACAAAGCAATTCATTGGCCCCACCCCGCCAATGACTGTGGCCGACAACCATTTTTATTTAATATTACAAACCATACTAAACATATTATTTTTAAGCTAACAGAGCTTGTGGTTGATACGACTATCAACCACCGTCGCCTCAAAGTCCAGGTCGGCAATGCGGGTGGTTTTGGGTGCAGGTGACCTGGTTCCTCTCAGGCAGACCAAGGCTGACCTCAGGAGGGAGAAGGACAGCCTGCATCTCATCCAGGCGACCACACTGCTTCTTGGCTGCTGTTTCTTATCCACCAGTGTCTCGGCGAGTCTTGCGTAGAAGCTCTGCGCCCTTGGTCCCATCCCTCCTGCCGTCGTGAATACTACCGGGGTGAAGGAACCCTGGTCCACATTCTGTATTCTTTCTTCAAATGCTCTGTTCTTCTCTTGTTCGTTTCTTCTGTGGGCTGCATCAAGGGTCAGGTCTCTGTGGCAATGGGCTATGGGATCAAAGATCCCATGCCCTTTGTCCACGAGTCCAAAACCCTCTGGCGCTAACATCCACTCGTGCTTCGTTCGAAACATTAGCGGTGCGTCTGGCGAGGTGTTCGCCCTGCAGAGGGAGCAGCATGGGTTCCACAGTCACGTCGTGGCAGACTTCTTTCAGCATCTGAGCTGTTACGTCTCTTACTTCATCATGTCTCATGCAGACGAAACCTACTCTCTTGCATGTCATGGCATGATTTTGGTAGAAGGGTGAGCCACAGTTACACATGTTTGGGAGCCCATTCACGGGCCAGCCATACCTGAGGGCAATGGCATCAGTGATTTTTTTTTTGTTTAAGTTGAAGCCTTTTGCCCTGATAGGAAGTGTAGTTAGCCAGTTTGAAGCGGCCATTTCCTGTGCAATATCTGTCCTCCTCCTTGTGTATTCTGGGAGTTCTCTCATTAGGTCACTCAGAGTGTCTCTCTGTTTTTCTTCTCTGTTTATGGAGATTTCACTCCTTAGTGACCTAATATCTTGAGGGCTGTCTTCTCCCCTTTCATTTTCATTTCATTTCATACTACTACTACTACTACTATTACTACTACTACAACTACTACTACGACTACTACCACCACTACTACATGTTCTACTGGATATACAACAACAACCATATTTTTCTTTTCCTTTGTTCCCAAACACAATCACTGCCAATAGCGTTTCCACACCAGCCACCACCACCACCACCACCACCACCACAACCACCACCACCACAACCACCACCACCACCACCACCACCACCACCACAACCACCACCACAACCACCACCACCACCACCACCACCACAACCACCACCACAACCACCACCACAACCACCACCACAACTACCACCACCACAACCACGACCACAACCACCACCACAACCACCACCACCACAACCACCACCACAACCACCACCACCACCACCACAACCACCACCACCACAACCACCACCACAACCACCACCACCACCACCACCACCACCACAACCACCACAACCACCACAACCACCACCACCACCACCACCACCACCACCACCACCACCACCACCACCACAACCACCACCACCACCACCACCACCACAACCACCACCACCACCACCACAACCACCACCACAACCACCACCACAACCACCACCACCACCACCACCACAACCACCACCACCACCACCACCATCACCACCACCATCACCACCACCACCACAACCACCACCACCACCACCACCACCACCACCACCACCATCACAACCACCACAGCAGACACCACCACCACCACCACCACAACCAACACAACAAGCACCACCACAACCACCACACCACCACCACCACCACCACCACAACCACCACCACCACAACCACCACCACAACCACCACCACCACCACAACCACCACCACCACAACCACCACCACAACCACCACCACAACGACCACAATCACAACCACCACCACCACCACCACCACAACCACCACCACAACAACCACCACCACAACCACAACCACCACCACCACCACAACCACAACCACCACCACCACCACCACAACCACAATCACCACCACCACCACCACAACAACAACTACCACCACAACAACCACCACAACCACAACCACCACAACCACCACAACTACCACCACCACAACCACCACAACCACCACCACAACCACCACCACAACCACAACCACAACCACCACCACCACAACAACCACCACCACCACCACAACCACCACCACCACAAACACCACAAACACCACAACCATCACCACCACCACCAAAACCACCACCACAACAACCATCACAACCACAACCACCACCACCACCACCACCATCACCACCACCACCACCACCACAACCACCACCACCATCACAACCATCACCACCACCACCACAACAACCACCACCACCATCACAACCACCACCACCACCACCACAACAACCACCACAACCACCACAACCACCACCACCACCACCACCACAACCACCACCACCACCACAACCACCACCACCACCACCACCATCACAACCATCACCACCACAACCACCACCACCACCACCACCATCACATCCACCATCACCTCCACCACCACAACCACCACCGCCACAACCACCACCACCACCACCACCATCACCACCACCACCACCACCACCAACATCACAACCACCATCACCTCCACCACCACAACCACCACCACCACAACCACCACCACCACCACCATCACAACCACCATCACCTCCACCACCACAACCACCACCACCACAACCACCACCACCACCACAACCACCACCACCACCACAACCACCACCACCACCACCACCACAAAAAACACCACCACTACCACCACCACAACCACCACAACCACAACCACCACGACCACCACCACCACCACCACCACCACAACCACCACAATCACCACCACCACAACCACAGCACCACAACCACCAGCACCACCACGACCACCACCACCACAACCACAACCACAACCACCACAACCACTACCACCACCACCAGAACCACCACCACCATCACCACTACAACAACCATCACCACCACCACCATAACAACCACCACCACCACCACCACCACCATCACAACCACCATCACCTCCACCACCACAACCACCACCACCACAACCACCACCACCACCATCACCATCACAACCACCATCACCTCCACCACCACAACCACCACCACCACAACCACCACCACCACCGCAACCACCAATACCAACACCACCACAACCACCAATACAAACACCACCACCACCACCACCACCACCACAAACACCACCACCACCACCACCACAACCACCACAACCACAACCACCACAACAACCACCACAACCACCACCACCACAACCACCACAATCACAACCACCACAACCACCACAACCACGAGCACCACCACGACCACCACCACCACAACCACCACCACTACAACCACCACCACCACCACCACCACAACCACCACCACAATCACCACAACCTCCATCACCACGACCACGACCACAACCACCACAACCACAACCACCACCACCACCACCACCACCACCACCACCACCACCACAACCACCACCACCATCACAACCACCACCACCACAACCACCACCACCACAACCACAACCACCACCACCACTACCACAACCACCACAACCACAACCACCACCACTACCACAACCACCACCACCACCACAACCACCACCACCACAACCACCACCACCACCACAACCACCACCACCATCACAACCACCACCACCACCACAACCACCACCACCACCACCACAACCACAACCACCACAACCACCACCACCACCACCAACACAACCACCACAACCACCACAACCACCACCACCACCACCACAACCACCACAACCACCACCACCACTACAACCACCACAACCACCACCACCACCACCACCACAACCACCACAACCACCACCACCACCACCACCAGAACCACCAAAACCACCACCACCACCACCATAACCACCACCACCACCACCACAACCACCACCACCATCACCACCACCGCCACAACCACCACCACCACCACAATCACCACCACCACAACCACCACCACCACCACCATTACCACAACCACCACAACCACAACCACCACAACCACCACCACCAACACAACCACCACCACCACAACAAACACAACCACCACCGCCACCACCATAACCACCACCACCACTACCAAAACCACCACCACCACCACAACCACCACAACCACCAACACCACCACCACCACCACCACAACCACCACCACCACCACAACCACCACAACCATCACCACCACCACAACCACCACAGCCACCACTACCACCACAACCACCACAACAACCACCACAACCACAACCACCACAACCACCTCCACCACCACCACAACCACCACCACCACCACAACCACCACAACCATCACCACCACCACCACCACCACCACAACCACCACCACCACCACAACCACCACAACCACCACCACCACCACCACAACCACCACCACAACCACCACCACCACCACAATCACCAAAACCACCACCACCACCACCACCACCACCACCACCACCACCACCACAACCACCACCACCACTACAATCACCACCACCACAACCACCACCACCACCACCACCACAACCACCACAACCACAACCACCACCACAACCACCACCACCACCACAACCACCACCACCACAACCACCACCACCACCACAACCACCACCACCGCCATAAACACCACCACCACCACCACCACCACCACCACAACCACCACCACAACCACCACCACCACCACAATCACCACCACCACAACCACCACCACCACAACCACAACCACCACAACCACAACCACCACCACAACCACCACCACCACCACAACCACCACCACCACCACCACCACAACAACCACAACCACCACCACAACCACCACCACCACCACAACCACCACCACCACAACCACCACCACCACCACAACCACCACCACCGCCATAAACACCACCACCACCACCACCACCACCACCACCACCACCACCACAATCACCACCACCACAACCACCACCACCACCACCACCACCACCACAACCACCACAACCACAACCACCACCACAACCACCACCACCACCACAACCACCACCACCACAACCATGACCACCACCACAACCACCACCACCACAACCACCACCGCCCCCACCACCACCACAACCACCACCACCATCACCACAACCACCACCACCACCATCACAACCACCACCACCACCACAACCACCACCACCACCACAACCACCACCACCACAACCACCACCACCACCACCACAACCACCACCACCACCACCACCACAACCACCATTCCCATTATCAACATTTCCTGACGGTAAACTAAAATCTCTCTCTTTTTTCCTAGCTTTAACACTCGAAGCTTATGAAATAAGATCGATGAATATCAGTGCCTAATTAAAACAGAAGACTTTGATGTAATTGCCGTAACTGAAACATTTATTGACACCACTAATAATGACTTAATTCCTGAATATAATATAGATAACTTTATATTTTTCAATAAAAACCGAGTTAATCGTAGAGGGGAAAGAGTAGCTCTTTACATCAAAAGTAGCTTACAGCCCGTTGGTAAAACACCAGAGGACAGTAATGTAGAACACGTGAGTGTGAGCACAAATACCGATCAATTAAAAATCAACATATCTGTCACTTATAGGCCTCCAGGCCAATCACGCGAGGATGATGAAATAATGTTTAGCGTTTTGCAAAGAACTCTCCGAAGCAGTGATGCATTGATTTTGTGCGATTTTAATCTACTGCATATAGACTGGCAGACACTCACGGGATCCGAGGGGGAATCGCACAAGATGTTAGACTTCCTTGAAAATAACTGCCTAAGCCAAATGGTTAGTGAACCAACGCGAGATAATAATATTCTTGATCTTGTATTAGTAACCCAAGAGAACTTAGTTGACAATGTTAGCGTTGGCGAACACCTCGTATCATGCGATCATAGACTGGTGCGTCTCGACGTAAGAGCTCAAACAAGGATTGCAGAGAATAAAGTATTGTTTCCCAATTTTAAAAGAGCGGATTTTGAAAGAATAAGACAGTCATTAACGAACTTTCAATTAGTATCCAACATCGACGTCGAAGAATCTTGGCAAGACTTTAAAGCTCGATTACTAACTGAACAAAATAAATCAGTGCAATTTTGTGAAATGCGGCGAAAAATTAAAAATCCTCCATGGTTTAATAATGGAATCAAACTTGCTCTCCAAAAGAGGAACTTGTTATATAGGCAAAAGAAAACCGATAACTCTACCGAAAATAGTACACGGTACTACGAAGCAAGACGACAAGTCAAAAGTTTAATCAAACAGGCGAAACGGAGCTACGAAGTAAACATTGCGGTAAACTGCAAGTCAGATCCTAAAAGTTTTTTAGGATATATAAACAACGAAAAAGAGATTTGAAGTGGGATTGGCCCATTAACAGATAATTCGGGCAATATCGTGACAGACAGCCAACGCATAGCGAACACGTTAAATTCTTATTTCGCCTCGGTTTTTAATAGTAATTCTACCGATACTGCTGCTGTTCCTAACACTATTAAAAATCCGAGTCATTCCCTCCCTGACTTTGAAATCGGTACAGATGAGGTCCTCAAAGCGCTGCAGTCACTTACAACTAACAAAAGTCCAGAACGTGATAAAATATGTCCAAAATTACTTAAAGAAATATCAAGAGAGATACTCAGACCTTTAACAATGCTGTTTAATATGTCTTTGCACCATGGTATCGTTCCTAGTGATTGGAAAATGGCTAACGTAACACCCATTTAAAAAAAAAGGCGACCGAAAATTACCTGATATATACAGGCTTAACTTCAATTATTGTTAAATTATTTGAGACAGTTATTCGAGATAAGGTAGTTAACTACCTAAAGTGTACTTCGCTAATCCTGGACTCGCAACATGGTTTCCGTAACAACATATCTTGTTTGTCGAATCTATCAACGCTCTATATCGAGTTTCTTGCAGTCTATTGTTATAGTAGTTGTAGTTATATCAATATATTATTATTATTATATGTCACCATGGATTACGAATGCAAGTGGAAAACCCCCCACTTCAGATAGGTCACGCCACCATTGTAGGAATGTCATCTGTCAGTGTTTATCGGACGAGCGTCTCGGTATGTGTAACAAGCATTTCGTTAAACTTAGGGGTCACCTTGACGTACGTGACCAGTTGTAGTTTCATTATTTTCCAAGTCTCTAATTTTCACTCCTTCCTGAGAGCCCAACTGATACAGACCTACTGTCTCGGCTCTCTCCAACTCCCCTGTATTTAGGTTAAGAATATATTCACCTACAGCAGCGAGTGTTTCCCTTCACGCCTTGTTTCTCCCACCAAGACCCTGTCTGAGCTACACGCAACCAAGCCTTCCACCGTTACACTATGATGTTTCTAAATCACTTGAAAATATTTATTTAGACTTCCAGAAGGCGTTTGATAAAGTCCCACACTACAAGTTATTTCATAAAATCAAGGAAATAGGTATCGAGGGTAAGCTTCACGAATGGATCAAGCACTGGCTAAGCAATAGAAAGCAAAGAGTTGTAGCAAATGGAGTGACCAATGAGTGGATGCCAGTCACTAGTGTTGTCCCCCAAGGCTCTGCCCTGGGACTCGTTCTCTTCGTCATTTACATCAACGACATTGACCTTGGTCTCAAAAATTTCATAAATAAATTTGCGGACGACACGAAAATCGGCAATGCGGTACTTACGGAATGTGACAGGCGGAACCTACAAGAAGATTTGCGTAAAATATCAGATCGGTCAGTAAAATGGGAAATGCCTTTTAATATAAACAAGTGCCAGATTACGCAGGTTGAATCTAGAAATATAAAGAAGGACTATGAACTGTGCGGCGTTAAAGTTGAAGGCGCTCACTCGGTCAAAGAACTTGGCGTCACAGTCGCGTCTAACCTCAAGTGTTCCCAGCAGTGCATCGAGTCCGTTAAAAAATGCAAACAGGATGATAGGTTTGATTAAGAGATATTTTTCATTCAAGAATAAAGATGTTACACTACCTTTGTATAATAGTTTCGTCAGACCTCATTTGGAGTATGCTGTGCAGTTTTGGTCTCCCCACCATGCGAAAGACGTTGCTAAATTAGGTGTTCAGCGTAGAGCAACCAAGATGATTCCCTCCTTACGAAACAGACCCTAGGAGGAAAGGCTCTCACATATAAACCTGTTTTCTCTTGAAAAACGCCGCCTCAGAGGAAAGCTGATCGAGTGCTTTCAAATACTTAGCGGTTTTACCAACGTGGATCCAACCAAGCTGTTTGTGATGGATGATTCGACGCGAACGAGAAATAATGGCGCTAAACTCAAATGTAGACAAGTTCATTCAGATTGCACAAAATTATTCTTCACTAATGCTGTCGTTCCAGATTGTAACAGATTACCACCATCAGTGGTGCAGTGTAATTCGATTGCATCGTTTAAGAATAATCTTGACCGCTATCTCCTCCATCTATATGTTCACTAGGTCAGTTTGAACACCATGGTGGCCACATAACAACTGTCACTTAGGTTTGGGACAGACCACCTTGTTTGGGCCTTAGGGTCTCTGTGGTCTGGTTATCAATGTAAATATATGTAAATCTCTCTCCCTCTCTCTCACGATTCAACTGTTTTAACTAATTACACCTGGACAGAGAGAGAGAGAGAGAGAGAGAGAGAGAGAGAGAGAGAGAGAGAGAGAGAGAGAGAGAGAGAGAGAGAGAGAGAGAGAGAGAGAGAGAGAGAGAGAGAGAGAGAGAGAGAGAGAGATCCAAAGTCAAAGGTTTAATTTCAATCTTATAATGGTTATTCTTCATCGAATGAATATATATATATATATATATATATATATATATATATATATATATATATATATATATATATATATATATATATATATATATATATATATATATATATATATATATATATATATATATATATATATATATATATATATATATATATATATATATATATATATATATATATATATATATATATATATATATATATATATATATATATATATTAAAATGTTTTAATTTAAGTAGAAGACATAAGCTTTAGAGTCATTAGATAATCAATTATATAAGACAGTGACATGAGATAAACAATAATATAAAATCATATCATGCAGAGCCTAAAATATAAAACAAAATATAACATTAAAAAACAATATAATCAAACTTCATAAAAAAAGGTAAAATTGTCCTAAAATAACAACAGTAAGATGAAGAGGGGTGAGGCGGTACAATTTGCAAGACTGCGCTACGTGTTCAACGGTTCGTTACGGAGATGCGACAGTAGTTGATTCTTAAAATATATTGTGGACTGTGCACACCTAATTTTGGAGGGGAGACTATTCCAGAGCTTGGGACCGTTAACGGGAATGGATCGCGCCCCAGTACTTGTGTTCGTGTTAGGGACATACAGGTGGTCCTGCTGTCTGGTGTTGACTCTGCGCACGTTCTTCACTGAGGGCATCGATAACAGATAGCTTGGGACATTTCCCTTAATAACATTATACATCGTTACTCCTAGCTCATGCTTGTATTTTTCGCGTATTTTCAACCAGCCCAGTTCTTTAATAAAATGTGTGGCGCGGTCATGTTTTGCTACACCGCCTATTGCAACTTTCGCAGCGAAGTTTTGTAGCTTTTGTATTTGTTGTAGGCGTGTCGTATTCGTTGTGCCCCAAATTCTTATACCGAAATTAATTATGCTTAAGACGATCAACTGGATAACAATGATTCTAGAATTTCTATTAAAATTACCCTTAATTCTGTCTATATAAATTATGGTGCTGAAAACCTTCCTGCTTATATGGTTGATGTGAGCATCAAATGCCATGTGTGTGTCGAAGCACAGCCCGAGGTTCTTCACCGAGCTGCCCGGGACAATGGTGGTGCCGTCGACCCGTAAACAAGTGCCTTGTGGGATCTGAGACGTTAGTGTCCTGCTTCCAACAAACATGCATTGGATTTTTGATGTATTTAGCATTAATCCATTCATGTTGAAGTATTTTTTTGCCTTTATCAGAGTTTTTTCTCCATTGCGAATAAGGTCCTGGATATTATTTACATTTCCGGTATGTACGAAATGTGTGTCGTCAGCATACTGGATAACGAGGCAGTCAGACATGTGTTGTGAGAGGTCACTGACGTAAATTAAAAACAAGATTGGTCCAAGGACTGACCCCTGTGGAACTCCGTATGAAATTTGTGTATTAGAAACAGTGTTGTTAATACGAACGGACTGTGTTCTGTGGTGTAGGTAGCTCTCGAACCAAAAGGAGTCGATTTTTAAGTTTGTTAGTTTGGTCTTGAGCTTTTCATGACTTACGCTATCAAATGCCTTAGACAGGTCACATACGGTAACTAGAGAGAGCTTCTTTTTATCAATATTCTGGTACAGCTTGTTGGATAGAGAGAGGAGAGCACTATCTGTTGACAGAGATGATCGAAAGCCATGCTGAGTGTTACTAAGGAGGTGATTCGTTTCTAAGAATTTGTTAAGTTGTCGTGCAATGATTTTTTCTAGAATTTTAGAAATGATAGGCAGGAGGGAAATGGGCAGAAATTTTTTAGGTTCGTTAGCGTTACCTGCCTTAAAAATAGGAACTACTATGGCGTGTTTCCATAGTGTCGGGAAGGTGCCAGTGACTATGGAAGTGTTGGTGATACACGTGAGGTATGGGATGATTACTGGAAGAGATTGTTTTATGTAGCGGAGTGGAATACCGTCGGAACCGCAGGATGAGGTGTTTTTCATATGCTTAATCGCTAGTATTACTGTATCACTGTCAGTGGGTTGAGGCCGAAACATTTGGTCCGTTGGCACGGCGGTATCGAGGTTAAGGTGTGGAAATTCATCTTGATCTACTGTACACTGTTGCGATCTTTCGTACATTTCTTTCTCGAGATTAGCAAAAAACTTATTAAAATTTTCGGCTTTAATTTTAGCTTTATCTTCATCTGCTACGATGACTGAGGAACGATTTTTGGCGCTTGGTATTAGTTGCCTCAATACATTCCACGTGGCCGCAGTGTTACCTCCGTTTTCATCAAGTTTCTTATTGTGATACTCGGACTTGGATTTATGCAGTAGTGTTTTTACTTGTTTTTTAAGAGCCTCATATGTTTCACATGATTGTTCGTTGTGTCTGTCATTTTTTTGTTGATTTTGTTTATCATTCCTCTCCTGCATTAAAACTTTCAAGTTTTCATCGATCCACGGGGCGAAAGGTCTTTTAAGTTCTTGAGTTACCAGAGGAGCACACTGGTTTAGGCATTTATTGAAAATATCCGTAAAAATAGTTGCCTGTACATTGGCGTCGTCAGTCATAAAAATGTGATCAAAGTTTTGCACTACATGTCTTAGTAAATTACAGAATATAAAAGACGAATAGCAACCGAAGTCACGGAAAGATTTTATAGTGGGTGGAGGCTTTGGCTTTCTTAAGTTAAGAGAGAGAGAGAGAGAGAGAGAGAGAGAGAGAGAGAGAGAGAGAGAGAGAGAGAGAGAGAGAGAGAGAGAGAGAGAGAGAGAGAGAGAGAGAGAGAGAGAGAGAGATTTTGTTTTGATTAATTTATTACACGCAAGGGTGCCAAGCCTAGTACATGCTCAAGATGCTAACTTGGATACAGGCGACTCGTGCCTCACAGGGCACGCTGTGATACTGAGTCAACAGTAGAGAAAAAAAAAATTAGCATCCCCCAAAATGTGGATGTCGAGTGAGGATAACATCTAGATTGTTTCCAGACAATAAATATTTACATGTCTCCACAAGTGAGAGTCCTTGCGGTATTAAGTCAGTAACACGTGGACACTCCAAGCAATAGTGTTCAAGGGTGTTAGCATTGGGCGCGTCACACAGCTTGCAGGAGGAGAAGTGAGGCGCGTCCCCAGCCTCGGCCATCTGCCACACTCGTCGGTACCCAAGCCGGAGACGAGCACACACTACATTATGGCGGCGAACCATGAGACCGGAGCGACGGTACGGCAAGGAGGTAGCAGCGGCACCAGCAGCTGGCGGGTTCAGGTCATAGGCAGCCCTTGCAAGCCGGTCCGCAACGTCGTTGGCCAAGAGACCGATGTGTGACGGAATCCATAAAAAGTGCACCGACAGTGAACTCTCGAGGGCTGTGGCAAGGCGGCGGGGAATTTGTGTGACCAGTTGCTGGTATGTAGGCCTGGGGGAGAAGAGGGCACGGAGCGCAGATTTTGAGTCTCAGATGATGAGGCCGTTGAGTCTGCTTCGCGATAACAAAGTGACAGCATCCAAGAGTCCATGGAGCTCACAGTACGTAGAACTAGACGAACTCGGGAGACGACGCCCTGCTCAACCCCCGAACGGAGGCTCCAGATTGGGGGAGAACACAGCACAGCCAGCACTGCCGTCCCCTTGAAGGGAACCGTCGGTGTAGAGGTGGTGGGCCACGCGAAGAGACGAGGACAATCTGGCGATGGTTTCCAGGGCTCGTTGTCGCTGGAGCTGAGGTAGGTCAGACGTGGAGGTCAGAGTGTAGGTGACTGCTGGCACTGGAGTCTGCCAGGGAGGGGGGCCGCGATCCACGTCCTCCGCCACGATATTGATGTTGAGCCTCTGAATGTTTGAGCTGACAGTGCTGACCAGTGTGCGACCACCACTACGAAGCAGAGGACGAGGTGCAGCTGGATCTAGTGAGGTCTCGATGACGTGAGAGAAGTGGGGAGAGAGGTGAGGGCGATGCAGACATTTGATGCTGAAATAGGTAACGTTAGTGTATATTCTGTCCACAAGTGGCGGAAGCTGTAGTTCACGTTGCATATTGACAATTCTGGTGGAGACGGGGCAACCAAGAATGAGCCTCATTGCCTGATTCTGGAACTTTTCAAGAGGCTGTAAAGTTGCTCTGGAGAGTTGACAAAGTGCAGGAGAGAGATAGTCAACTACAGATCGGATAAACGTTATGTATATGGTTCTGGCCACAGGGATGGACACACTGGCAGCGTAGCTGGTCAGCCAACGGAGCGGAGCGAGACGTCGCTGCAGTCGGGCTAGCAAGTCCTGGACAAGGAGATGCACGCGCTGTCTCGCTGGGATGGAAGGGGTGATCCGGACTGGGGCGCCCAGGTAGAGATGTTACGTGCACAAAGGTATGATGGTGTTACCCACAGTGAAGTCTGGCAGTGTTCTTGCAGGACGGGGTGAGAAGATTCTGATCTTGTCTGGGGAGATGCTGAGGCCACACGAAGAGGCAGACACGTAGAAAGAATGGAGGCAGCGTTGCAGATCTTCTGGAGAACTTGAATGAATGCAAATGCCGTCTGCATAGCATGTGATGGTCGTTCCGTCGACGTCAGGAAGTAGAGAAAGAAGGCGATGGACGAGGATGTTGAACAAAAAGGGACTAAGAACACCACCTTGTGGGGCACCGAGCTCAAAGCGTTTTGTGGTACTGCACGCCCCCTTGAATAGAACACGAGACGTTCTATTACGCAGGTAATCCCTGATCCACCTCAGTAGGTTCCCTTTGACACCAAAATCGACTAATTGATCCAAAATGATATATCCGTTGGCGACGTCAAAGGCACTTTTGAGGTTTATGAAGGCCACAACACTGGCGGGAGAGAGACGAGTGTAGAGCTCCATTAGGCAGTGGTGCGTTTCTCGCTGTGGCAAAAAGCCATACAGTCTGGGCGACAGCTTGTCCTGCAGCCGGAACATAAGACGGGAGAGGAGAATACGTTCAAAAACCTTTGAGAAATAGGAGGTGAGGGAGATAGGTCGGAACTTATCGGTGCTCGGCTTAGGGATGGGCACAATCGTGCTGCAGGTCCAAGCTCGCGGCACGTAACCGAGGCGGAGACAGAGAGTGTACAGCCGGAGGAGAGGGTTGCTAGGGACGTCCAGGAGAGCCCGCAGAACTGCATAGGTAATGCCATCATCCCCTGGAGATGTTGCCTTACCCCTGGCGAGGGCACGTCGCAGCTCGTTGTCCGTTATGGCTACATCATCCTCTTCATCCGTGTTCAGCAAGGCAGCGGTGAGACGGAGTGCACGGTAATTATCCTGGGCGGAGAGAGCGGCGTGCACGTGCGCTGGAAGGTTGGTGACGCGAGACTGTGCTGATCATTCATCGATAAGATCTTGTGCGTAGTGAGCAGGGCTGTGGTGGAGGGCACTGGGGGTTTTCTTTTTCACAACCTTGTCGATAAGGTGCCACATGGAGGCAACAGTCGTTTGATGGTTGATGCTGTCAGTGAGTTTGTGCCACGAGTCTGTCTGCACACAACGCTGCAGGGCAACCAAGTCATCCCTTGACAGCTGATACTGGTGTAGAGTATCGGGACATGAGAGAGAGAGAGAGAGAGAGAGAGAGAGAGAGAGAGAGAGAGAGAGAGAGAGAGAGAGAGAGAGAGAGAGAGAGAGAGAGAGAGAGAGAGAGAGAGAGAGAGAGAGAGAGAGAGAGAGAGAGAGAGAATAGTGGTGGAGGTCATCATCCGCCACCTCGAGAACAACGCCCTCATCACTGACCAGCAGTTTGGGTTCAGATCTGGCCGCTCCACTTCAGACCTCCTGCTGCTCGTCTCCAGGGATTGGCAGGACTCACTAGACACCGGCCTGGATACCATTGCCGTCGTTTTCGACATCGCGGGTGCTTTTGACCGGGATTGGTGATTCTGAAAATTCTTCTGCCATGGCCTTCATTGAGATGATGGACAGTTTCAACCTGATTAATAAAGTGAACGAGATGACTTCCTTAGGGGGTCATGTGCTTGACTTGGTTTTCAGCGATATAGACGGTGATCTAGTGCAAGGCGTGTGTGTTGATGAAATATGTTGTATATCCCCGGTGCATAAATTGGCAACCTTTGAAATTTCATACGTGAGGGAAGCAGTGCAGAGAAAAAAAAAATACGTTCAGATTGCGAAAAAAATTTCAACCAGAAATGCTGATTAACTCTGTAATACAGGAAATTACTATTAAATGTCGTGATGTCTGTGAACATGGCTCGGTGTTACGTGGAAATTGTGCTACCTGCCTGGTTAAGCTATATAATGGTTTAGCTAAAGATGAGTATAACAGCCTCTGTCCTCTGATTGAAAAGGAGATAGTGTTGAGAGATCATGCACCTTGGTTTAATGCGGATATACTGTGGGCAAAAAGAGAGAAAAAGAAAAAAGAAAGACTGTGGTTGATGCAAAAAACAGATGAGGCAAGAAGAGCATACCAGGAGGCAAGAAACAAAGAAAATCGGCTTGTGATAAAACGGAAAAGAGAATACTATCGGAATAAGGTTGTGGAGGCAGGGCCGAACATCAATAAATTATATAAGGTGCTTGACAGTTTGACTGGAAACAGAAAGGTTAACAAGCTTCCGGATGGTTTCTCGGATGAAGTGCTGGGAAATAAGTTTTTAGACTTTTTTGACAAGAAAATTGAGAGAGATATCATGAACTTTAGAGGCGACGGTTACCATGGATCCGCTGTGGAAGCAGTCCCTGAAATAAAGTTAACAAGCTTTCAACAAGTGGATGTGGCTGTGGTGAAAACTATCATACACAAGGTGAAACTGACGTACTGTGATAACGATCCCTTGCCGATAAGTGACATCATTATAGGAGTAAAAATTTTAGTGATTTCTTAAATAGTATGACTGTGATGGTTAACACTAGTATCGAAAACGAGACTTTCCCTGAGAGTGAGAAAGCGGCGATCGTGAAACCTATCGTTAAAGGTAAACTGGACCCACAGTGTTTAGTTCCTTTAGACCAGTATCCAACTTGACGTTTCTACCGAAGATACTTGAAAATGTGATCTTAAATCAGCTAATGGAGCATTTGCTAGTGGTGCAGGCTTTACCGGATAAATAAACAGTCTACAAGAGGCTTTACTCAACTGAAACTACTCTCTGTTCGGTGGTAAACAATTCGCTTTTACTCATGGATGAAGGGAGATGTGGTGATCTGATTTTGTTAGACTTGAGTGCTGCGTTTGACACGGTGGAGCAGTCTACTGCTTCAGGATTGTAAGAATATTGGAATTGAGCGTGGCGCGCTGGATTATCTGAGGAGTTACCTTGAGAGCAGAACTTACTGTGATAGATAGATAGATAAATCGTTCTCTACTCATAAACATTTGCAAAGAGTGGTCCCCCAGGGAACTGGTTCCAGTTTTACTCTGTGTTTATACTATCGGTCTTTCACATTTGCTAAGAAGGCATGCAGTTGACTGTAAACTGTATGCTGATGATACACAGTTCTATTTGTCGCTGAGTGACGTGGAAAACACTGAAGATAAGCTAAGCAAAATTATGGATGATGTTGGGAAATGGATCAATTCTAAGCAACTGAAGCTGAATGAGGATAAAACTGAATGCTTGATTGTGGGGAAGAACAAAGATCTCAGGAGGCTAGATATTTCCACTCTTCGGATAAAAGATGACACTATGACTGTAAAAAGGTCAGTCAAAGATTTAGGTGTGATACTTGACTGCACTCTATCATTCAAAGAACAGATCAATCAGGTGGTGAGAACGGCAGGCTACCATCTGAGAAATATTGCATTTGTCAAGAAATACCTGGATGATAAGACTATGAAGATGCTTATATATAATCATGTAACTAGTAGGCTGGATTATTGTAACTCACTTTATTATGACCTTCCTAAATATCTGCTGAAGAAACTACAACTTGCTATGAATAGAGCTGCAAGGCTAATAAAGGGTCTGCCCCCCCGTGAGATAATAACACCTGCACTTATAGACTTGCATTGGCTACCCATTAAGGCAAGGCTAATAAAGGGTCTGTCCCCCAGTAGGAGAATAACACCTGCACTTATAGACTTGCATTGGCTACCCATTAATGCAAGGCTAATAAAGGGTCTGCCCCCATTGTGAGATAATAACACCTGCACTTATAGACTTGCATTGGCTACCCATTAAGGCAAGGCTAATAAAGGGTCTGCCCCCCTCGTGAGATAATAACACCTGCACTTATAGACTTGCATTGCCTACCCATTAAGGCAAGGCTAATAAAGGGTCTGCCCCCCCGTGAGATAATAACACCTGCACTTATAGACTTGCATTGGCTACCCATTAAGGCAAGGCTAATAAAGGGTCTGCCCCCCCCGTGGGAGAATAACACCTGCACTTATAGCCTTGCATTGGCTGCCCATTAAGGCACGAATAGTCTACAAAATATGTCTCTTGACTTATCAAGCAACGCGACTTGGTAAACCTGGATATTTGAGAAATATACTACAGGATTTTTATTTGGACACCACCATGTCAGTGAGACACAGTACAGAACGGTATAGACTCTATGAGCCCAGGGTCAACCTGGAACTGGGTTTTAGAGCATTTGAGAAGAGTGCCCCGCGGCTCTATAATGAGTTACCCGGGGATGATAAGAACAGTGACAGTCTGGCAATCTTCTAGAAAGCGCTGAAGACTCACTTATTCACTAAATCCTACGACTTAACAAATATGAGGATTGAGGACAACTTTAGGTGCTAATATTACTGTTATAAAGTTAGCGGCCCTGTGGAGCGCTGCTACGGCGGCGGACCGGAGCCTGAAACCTCATCAACGGTAATGGTAACTCCGCTGCCCAGCCTCCTGTGCGAGAGCTTCGTGGCAGGCTGGGTGTACGAGGATCAGGCACCCGGGGTTGATGCGCGACAGTTTGGCAACTTGCGAGCTTCCTCCACCACTCATTGCCTCACCAGCTTCTTAGACTTCATTCAAAAGAACCTAGACCAACGAAAAACATCTGCCGTCTGCACCTTCATTGACTTCCGTAAAGCATTCGACCTAGTGGACCACACAATAATACTTTCCAAGGCAGCATCCACTAGCATCAGGGAGTGCCTCATCTCCTGGCTAGCCGACTTCCTCTCCAGTCGCCGCCAGGCCATACGTGTGCAGGGAAAAGTGTCCAGCTTCCTGCCCCTCACGTGTGGGGTGCAGCAGGATGGGCCCCTTGTGCTTCCTCTTCCTCATCAACGACGCTCTCTTGGACACCGCGCATCGTTGGAAGTACGTTGATGACTCAACCATCGCCACGGCCATAAACAGCAACAACCCAAACTACACCCACATCCAGCAAACTCTTGACAACCTCCTCACCGGAACTACCAACAACAATGTCACCATCAACCATCATAAATCATTTACCATGTTGTTCGATTTCTCCCCCACCCCAACCCCAGCGCCCACCCTCACAGTAGGCAACTCCACCCTCAACCTGGTCAGCTCCACCAAACTCCTTGGCGTTACACTTGACGACAAGCTGACCTGGGACCCACATGCCAACAGCGTGGTGAGCTCTGCCTCATACAGGCTCCACATGCTACGGCGGCTGAAATCACCAGGTGTTCTCGCCCCTGAACTGGCAACCGCTTTCAAGATGTTTAACCAGCCCAAATTAACGTATGCTTCCCCTGCCTGGTCTCCCTGCCTCACCGCCACCGAGCTCGGCCGCCTAAAGAGGGTTCAGAAAAGGGCCGTCAAGATCATCCTTGGCACCTCCTACACCACCTATGAAGCCCCCCTTGTTACTCTGCACCTCACCACCCTCGCTACCCAGCACACCACCGGCCCTGAGAAGTTTGACCTAATTAAACTGCTCAACTCCCAGCTTGCTCTCCCAGCAAAGGAGGAAGGACAGATACCGGGCCATTTACACATGGAAAATCCTGGAGGGTACTGTCCCTGATCCCACAACGGGAATGCTGACAGCCCACATCTCCGGAAGAGCTGGATGAATGTGTTCATGATACGCTCTGCCGACAAGAGCGCCGGGGAAAATTAGAACACAGCTGGCGGCCAGCCTAGCCCACGACGGTCCAAAAATCTTCAACGCACTACCAAAAGAGGTACGGGAAATCACAGGCTGCTCAGTGGACAGGTTCAAAGCTGCACTGGACAGGTTCTTTAAGGCAGTGCCCGATGAACCACCAGTGCCAGGCTATACAGCAGTCTACAGAGCAGCCTCAAATTCCATACCGAACCAAGTGCGGCTGTAGAAGCAAGACGCCAGCAACTTCCAAAACAGCTGCGGACCACCACGACTGTGAGGCACAAGACCTCTAGACACAAAAAGTAAACTAAGTAAGTAAACAACCCCCGCCACCGCGACTTCCTGCCCCCCGACGCACCGCCACCTCGACGAGCCCCACGCAACCCCAACAAGCTACTATCCATATCAGACCCTATGACATGCCGTTTTTCGCAAATATCTTTCAAACAAAGACTCGGATCAGCATGGGACTTTGGCACAGATTGTTTCAGACACTACGCTAATTTTTGACGCTATTGTGCAATGCCAGATGCGGTTAATTACGGCGTTTACTCTTGACTGTGATGGCAAAACCTGCGTGAGCCACTTACACTTTCGAACAAGTGAGGCGTGACGTATTTGTGACGTGTATCCACCACTTACCTTCACCCCTGGCTTCCCCTACTCCTATCCCTCCCTTTCCCTCCCTTCTACCCTCACTCTCCCACAAACACTTGTGCTGTACACGAGATATGAATCCATGCACACGTATGACTTGAATTAATGGCAGATAAATATAAATTATATCCCGTCTGCACCAGCATCAACAGTGATGACGAGGATGACCTGTTTGTCGATGGTGATGAAAGTTGAAGTAACATAGCCTATGTGGTAAGTTATTTACATTATTAATCCACCCATCATATACTCGCTATTTATTTTGTTTGCTATGACTTTTCAACATATCTACATGAACACATCGTAAGGCAGTCTTTTCCTAACATCAGAATAAATTATTAATATATTTCTCCAATTTCGTTTCACGTTTTTATTCTGCAATGAATTCCCGCTTCAATTCCACCGTTATTCCTTTCCGTCTCCTACGCGATTTCCTATAAATGATCAAGCGTCAGCTCAGGGGCGGATCCAGAAAATCAATTTGGGGGGAGGCCGCTGGTAAAATTAAAAAAGTTAGCGACAGCCTCAAAACAGTGAAGACCAATGGATAGTGATGGCGGTTCTTTGCATAAAATCCGCAGCTCCCGAGCAATCAACGTATATGTGACATTTGCTTTTTTCTTGTATCTATATATGTAGTGCAATCAATATTTAAGCTGGCAAGCAATAACAAGAAACAATTTAAACTGTACATCCGACCAGTAAAAAGGCAGATCTGAACAGGTAGAAATCGTCAAGAAAACTAAACGTATATTTCGATATGTAAGCAGCAAGGGTGATCATAATGCAGGGCATATATAAATAACAAACCTAACCTTTACAAAAAAGAGCTAATATGTAAAATTAGACAGTAGACAGCGGAAGGAACCTGGTGTCCTTCAATGCCTCAAAAACTCAATTTCTCCACCTATCAACTCGACACAGTCTTCCAAACACCTATCCCCTATTCTTCGACAACACTCAGCTGGCACTTTCTTCAACACTAAATATCCTCGGTCTATCCTTAACTCAAAACCTCAACTGGAAACTTCATATATCTCCTCTCTCGCTAAATCAGCTTCCTCGAGGCTGGCGTTCTGTATCGTCTCCGCCAGTTCTCCCCCGCACAGTTGCTATCCATATACAGGGGCCTTGTCCGCCCTCGTATGCAGTATGCATCTCACGTGTGGGGGGGCTCCACTCACACAGCTCTTCTGGACAGAGTGGAGTCTGAGGCTCTTCGTCTCATCAGCTCTCCTCCTACTGATAGTATTTTACCTCTTAAATTCCGTCGCGATGTTTCCTCTCTTTCTATCTTCTATCGCTATTTTCACGCTGACTGTTCTTCTGAACTTGCTAACTGCATGCCTCCCCCCCTCCCGCGGTCCCGCTGCACACGACTTTCTACTCATGCTCATCCCTATACTGTCCAAACCCCTAATGCAAGAGTTAACCAGCATCTTCACTCTTTCGTCCCTCACGCTGGTAAACTCTGGAACAATCTTCTTTCATCTGTATTTCCTCCTGCCTACGACTTGAACTTCTTCAAGAGGAGGGTATCAGGAAACCTCTCCTCCCGAAATTTACCTCTCTTTCGGCCACCTCTTTTGATTCGTTTTTTTTAGGAGCGGCGAGTAGCGGGCATTTTTTATTATCGTTTCCTTTTTTTGTGCCTTGAGCTGTTTCCTTTGTTGTAAAAAAAAAGCTGAAGATAAAAAGGAATTCTTATAGGGCTTTTTTTACGTACATGGGATTGAGGTAACACATTTGTAAAGATTGACTGATCTAAAGAAATATATTTACAAATTTCCAAGTATTCAACAAGTGCCTCACTAAGCAAAGAGTAGTCGGCGTTTTTTTTTTTTTGCCGAATTTGCTTATCACTCTCTCGACTAAAATGGGGATATCATAGTGGACACAGAGGAGGGCAAGTCCGTTCAGGTACTCTTGGCCGACGGTACTCCTCAGACAGGTTTTCAGCCTTTTCAATGCTGAGAAAGACCTCTTGGCTTCCGCGTTGGAGACTGGAAGCGTCAACAGAGTTTTCAAGAGAATGGCGATATTGGGGAGCATGCTGGTGTGTGCCTGGGCTTTTTTGATAGTTTGGAAGATCGGAACAGATATGCCCAGCGCTCCGCTTCCACCTTCACGAGTGTCAAGGATTCGATGTCGAGCTCGTAGAGCTTAACTGCTTGAAGCACAGCCGCAACATCCGTTTCGGGGCCTTTTAGGAATTGCTTGAGCTGAAGTGCGACAGGCACTGTGTCATCGCCGAACCGACTCTTCAACTCAGCCAAGACGTGGTCCACGAACGGAATGTGCACCGCCCGGTGGTAGTACTCCTCAGCATTCTCGCTGGGTCTGTCGTCCACAGAGTCGTGGCACAGGGATGGTGTCATGCGATGACTCCACCTCGACCAAAAGCTCTCCCGCTTTCATGAACACGTCGTGGAAATGATTCTCTGCAACCTGGCAAAAATGGTCTCGATGCCACGCAGAGGCTGACACCAGGTCGCCATCTTTTCTCTGAAGAGTTCGGCTTGGCTCGAGAGTATGCGCCAATATTCACTCCACTACAACCAGCCCAACGAGAAAGTGGGGAACACGTATGGCGATGAGAACGAGCCCAGCGGTGGTGTCAAGTTCTTCCTCGATAAAAACAGCGATGACAGGCAGAAATTCAACGAAACAAACCCAGCACAGCGTCATGCCTCTCAATGCACCTGGTGGGGCACAGGAGAACAAGCTGTTCGTGCTTGGCCGAGGTAAGCTTGACAACCTTGATCTGTGAAGCGGAGAGAGCTCATATTCGAAGAATGAACGAAGTTGTACACCTCGGTCAGTGTCTGAAGAGCGATCTTCACTTCCTTGACGTCACACGCCTTCGTCAGTACTAGATTCTGCCGGTGGTTAAAGCAGTGGATTGGCTTGGTCAGGGTGTACTTCTTCATGAGTACTTCGGCACACCCTTTTAATTGTCCCATCATGGCACTTGCTCCATCGAAACCAAGTCCCCTGCACTTGGCCATGTCCAATCCGAGGTCTTCTACGGTGCGCAAAAAGGAGCCAGGCTAAACCTTTACCGGTGAGGTAATGGGCGTGCACGAAGGCAAGAAAGTCTTCCCTTATTTCCTCTTCGAAGTGCCGAATGATGAAAGTGGCTTGCACTAAAATTCACTTTCTGCTTGCATGTGAGGAATGAGTTCACAAAGACTTTTTCCTAGGCCATTAAATGTTGCTCTATAATATTCAATATACGATTCCGGAACTTAACCCGTTTGCGTCGGGTGACGGGAATTCCCGCTCGGGCGGAAAGCGTCGGGTGGCGGGAGTTCCCGCCATCCGACGCGCACGGCTTGGCCAAAAATAGCACCTCTTCCCAACATCATATCTATGCCGTGCTGCAACGTAGACACTTCAAATTTATTTCATCGTGGAGAGGAAGGATTGGCGATGAAAAAACAATATAAATCATTATGTTTTCGTTTGAAATTGCCACACGGGGCATTGATGAAAGACACCTATTTTACAAAATCTATCAGCACCGCCCGCGCGGTGCGAGGACGACAATAGTCCTCTAGCCCGACGCTTATGGGTTAAATACTTAAATAATTAAAGAAAATCCTGAGTTCTCCAGAAATGCAACAGAAAGGTACCATTTTCGTCTTGACTCTGAAAGTGGCCAGTTTAGCAGATGGGGGGGGGGGGGGTCCGACACCCCAACCCCCTTCCCCCCGTGGGTACGGCGTACTTCGGCCCTGCACGAGTATATAGATTGTTAGATGAGTGCGGGGCTCATAAGAGCGCGGGGCCCTTGTCCCCCTATTTTTCAAAAAGGGGGACAAGTCTCATCCAGGAAACTATCGACCAATTAGCCTGACATCGATTGTGTGTAAGTTCATGGAGACTATCATTCGCGACAATATGGTGAAATTCTTCGAAGAAAATAATATAATAAATAATTCGCAACATGGCTTCCGTAGTAAACGTTCGTGTTTAACTAACTTACTTGATTTTTTTCATTATATTTTTGAGGTGTTCGATGAAAGCAGATCAGTAGATATCAAATATCTGGATTTTCAAAAGGCATTTGATAAGGTCCCCCACCAACGATTGCTCAGCAAACTATTGGCGCACGGTATCTCGGGTAACATTCACAATTGGCTTGTGGACTCTCTGAGCGGAAACAGAGAGTAGTTCTAAACGGTGTTACATCTAACTGGCTCGATGTCAGAAGCGGCGTACCTCAAGGATCAGTGCTTGGCCCCATGCTCTTCTTAATTTATGTTAATGATATCGATGATGGGCTCACTTGCAAAGTATCAAAATTTGCTGATGACACAAAAATTGCTAGTAAAGTAACTGCGACACTCGACGAAGAAGCTTTACAATCAGATCTAGATCGACTTGCACGTTGGGCCAATCAATGGCAAATGAATTTTAACGTTGACAAAAGTAAAGTGTTGCACATCGGAAAAAATAACATTCGCTTTCGGCACGTAATGAATGTCCAACAACTCTGCAGTAAGTAAAGAAAATGATCTTGGAACCACTATATCAAGCGATTTAAAGCCCGGTCAGCATTGTTCAGAGGTAGTTAAAATTGCAAACAAATTGGTTGGCTTCATCGGACGAGTCTTTAATAATAAATCGGAAAAAGTAATATTAAAACTGTATAATTTGTTGGTTCGACCCCGTCTGTGTACAGTTTTGGTCTCCCTATTACAGAAAAAAAACATAAAAAAAGTTGGAACGGGTTCAACGAAGAGTAACAAAGATGATTCCAAGGTTGAGAAATTTATCATATGAAAAAAGGCTTAAAGAATTAAATTTATTCAGCCTATCAAAATGAAGAATGTGAGGCGATCTAATAGAAGTGTTTAAAATGTTTAAAGGATTCAGTGATATTTATGCGGAAAATTACTTTTCAATTGATCGATCAAATAGAACAAGAAGAAATCACAATTTGAAGATAAGTGGTAAAAGATTCTCGTCGTACGAAGCTAAACACTTCTTCTTCAGTCGAGTTGTTAATGTTTGGAACTCTCTACCCTGTGATGTCGTTGATAGTATGTACAACTGTTACGGCCTGCAAGAATAGATTAGACAAGTATTTTGAATCCAACCAGCAACTAAGATATTACTCATTGTCGTAATGACGTTAAGTTCTTTCGAATACTGGTGTCCTTGTCCGCTTTTATCGCCCGGTTAGTGGTAGCAGTAATGGTAATTCTTTCCTCTTTCCTACATAATTTCCATGCAGTTTTTCCATGCTGCACGGTTCTTTTTCCTTTCTTGCCAGCTTTGGGTGGAGGGATGGGGGGTGGGAAGGAGCCATCGCCTTTGCTGTCCTTCATCTTCCACTTTTGATTAGATAGTTAGTGTACCTTATCACAAACAGCCTCGTAAGGACCATCAGGTCTGCTGTTGTTTGTTCTTCCGTTGTGTTCCCTTTGTGTTCCTTTTGTGCTCGTTGTGCCCTGGCCTGCAGGAGAGTGAAAAATTACATCAGACACCGAAAAAAATTTAATCTTGCCTGAGCATCCCGTCCACCTCCGCATAGTAAGGCCCAAGGAACCTATAGAGGAGGATTTTTTTAAAGTTTGGAGGACAGCGTCCAGAACTATCTAGCGGCGGCCGGCTTCGCTCCCCAGCTCTCTAGCATTCTAGGGGTCTTACATACATTTTGTTTTCTCAATTCATG
Source organism: Eriocheir sinensis (assembly GCF_024679095.1). NCBI lineage: Eukaryota > Metazoa > Arthropoda > Malacostraca > Decapoda > Varunidae > Eriocheir > Eriocheir sinensis. Next base: position 324,595 of record NW_026110717.1, read on the forward strand.
GGTATTTCAAATATTTTAATTATCCTAATATTTTTTGGGGGGCCCAGTCCATCTGGCTCCCCACCACCGTATCCGCTCCTGCATATGCCTACAGCCGACGACACACACTGTATTATAGCTGCAGCACATTATAAGCGAGTCAGTTTTGTTCCGACTATCCGCATACAATCGAGATTATCTCGGGGGGGGGACGGAGATTTTTTGGGGGGGCCCGGGCCCCCGCCCCCCCCCCCCCCCCTGTATCCGCTCCTGCGTCAGCTACGTGCTTCATCCCTTCATACGCTCAACGTAACCTGTGGGAAGGAGGGTCATATACCCCTACAACTTTCAATGGTTGTATAATTGTCAAACAAACCTCACACAGCACTTAAGCAACATTCAGTTACGCTGGAACAAGAATCAGGGT
>NW_026110717.1:330000-342500 GCF_024679095.1 Eriocheir sinensis
AAAGAACATGGAGTTTATCTCCCACAACACCAGAATCACACTTATTACAAAGCCGATTTTCTCTATTTACACCTTGATGCCTGCCAGCATTAACAGTTGCATTAACTGTTGTTACAAGTTCTTAATCTCGTCACCATTTTTGGGTTGCTCTTCTGTAAGCTTGAAATGTAACACTCCATGCCATAATCCACCTTAAACATTTTGTAGTTACTGCACAGAGATTTTGTTACTATGTTGTTGTGCCAAGTTGCAATCCACTGGTCTTTCAATCTCAATTCCACAGCTTTTTTAACCCATGTTGTATTGGGAACATCTTGAGACAACCATAACCATGACATACCACACTCATCACAAATGTTTTTAATAATAACCATGGAGAAGTATATACCCCTAACCTATCCAAATGTAACAAGCAGTGATACATTACTGAACAAAATTTTGTATCTTTACCTAAAGTAATTTTAGACCAATATCCAATCATTCTGCTCTTTACATGTAGTCAAGTGGAAATACTCCCAGCTCACTATATTCCATTTCACTGCTAGTAATCCTATGAACTCCCAATGCCTGTTTTAAAAAATTCATATGCAAAGACTCTAACTCTCTAACTCTATAAAATCCCCAAATCTCTTTGGCATATGTCAGTACGGGCAACACCGTGGTATTAAATAGTTCAGTTTGCATGTCGGCTGGCAAGTCAAATTTCCTACACTTTCCTATCAGTGAATACATTGCCCGTGTTGCCTGTTCTTTAAGCTCCAGCTTGCTTAAATAACACACCAAGATACTTATAGTCTTGCACTACTTCAATATTTTCACCTCCAAATTCAAATTTGTAGTTATCAATGTTGGCTCTTCCCCTACTAAACATGACTATTTTTGTTTTGTTGCTGTTAAGTTGTAGTTTCCACCGATTACAGTACAGATTAAAAGCAGTCAAGGCTTGCTGCATTCCCTCCTCACTATCACACACAATAATTGTATCATCTGCATACATTAATACCAGGAGTTTTAGGTATGAATTTAAGAAATCATCACCAAAATCTAATAATTACAATTCAATTTACTTCCAATATCATTAATATAAAAAGCGAACAGCAATGGTGACAAATTTTCTCCCTGCCTTACCCTGCATTACATACAAAGGTGTCTGATGTCTGTTGGTTCAGCATGACACTAGACCTGATTACATGTTTCTGATTACATTAAATATTTTCCCATACACCTTTTCCTTCACCAACTTGTACCACAAACCTTCACGCCACACCATATCAAAAGCTTTCTTGTAGTCCACAAACAGCTTCCTTTTCCTCCAGTTGAACAAATCAATTATACATTTAAGCAAAAATATATGATCCAGTGTAGAGAACTCATGCCTAAAGCCTGCTTGTGTTTCATTAATAATAAACTTAGTATTTGAGTATTCAATGAGTCTCTCGTTAAGTATTGAGGTAAGCAGCTTCCCCATACAACTAAGCAAAGTGATCCCCCGGTAGTTGTTAACATGCTGAGTGTCACCCTTATTCTTATAAAGCGGCACTGTTGCCCCAACCAGCCACTCAGCTGGCAGTATCAAGTATCTTATTAAACAGCTTAACAAATAGGGGGGACAAAATATGCTGAGTACTTTTGATGCATTCATTTAATATCTTGTCAGATGCTGGGGATTTATTGTTTTTTTTTATTTTTAAATATTTCTTGCAAACTCTTCGTCGGTTATAGGGTCATTAAGTAATGGTGAGAGTTCATTATCCATATTATCGTGATCATTTAGAATATTCCCTTCATTATTATCAATGTTGTCATCACTCGCTAGCGGGTACATTACTTGGTCCCATAAATTTCATCTTTACGTGTAATCCACAGTGTACATCAGACAATAGCGAAGCATAATCCAATACTCTAAAAACCACCACATACTGCATAACTTCATGTGAACCTAAGAAGTAATATATATTTGTATTGTATGCAAATACCAGTCTTCCCCCCTCACTCCATTAAATATAAACACTTGATGATTTTTACAAATTTCAACCAGTTTCCTGTCATAAAAGTTCCTGTCTAGGGTCAGATCTTGGTTTGCCCTGGTCTTAGTTATACCATAATCAGTTACACTTATGTGGGGATTTCGGCAGGCACCAGATCACCATCACCAGCACCAGAGAGAACATAGTGAGAGTATGAGCATTAAAATCACCACACAGTACATGCATATAGTCATCACTGGAATAAGTTATCAAATAATTGTCCATCTCATCAAAGTACTCTTCAGTGCCATATCTTGAGTGTGAGGAGGGAAAGTAAACACAGCTCATTACCAACTCCTTACCTAAATTTGCACTCCCTCTGTCTACTGTAATTGAGAGTTTGTTTTTATGTGCCTCCACTGAAAACTAACATTTTTCCTTATGGCAGTAAGTAGACCCCCCAGACTGTGTGTGTGTGTGTGTGTGTGTGTGTGTGTGTGTGTGTGTGTGTGTGTGTGTGTGTGTGTGTGTGTGTGTGTGTGTGTGTGTTTATTTCTTGCAATGTGTGTGTGTGTGTGTGTGTGTGTGTGTGTGTGTGTGTGTGTGTGTGTGTGTGTGTGTGTGTGTGTGTGTGTGTGTATTTATTTCTTGCCACATGTGTGTATGTGTGTGTGTGTGTGTGTGTGTGTGTGTGTGTGTGTGTATTTATTTATTGCCATGTGTGTGTGTGTGTGTGTGTGTGTGTGTGTGTGTGTGTGTGTGTGTGTGTGTGTGTGTGTGTGTTGGTGGGTGGGTGGATGGGTGTCTCTCTTGTAAAAATGCAATTCTTGGCAGACGGAATCACGCTCTTCTTGTATCCAGTTCACGCCCCCACAGACAACTAAGCTCGTCAGTTATCACTTATGTGTTCCAGCTCTGTGTTATAATGTGTCAGACATCAGTAACATCAGTATAAACATCTCAACTGTTTAAAATATGTGTGTTCTCACAAAATAATTAACATATATATGATAAAACTGTGTAAATAAAGGGTAAGTAATGACGTCACGAGCTGCCAATACGTGGCCTGGCTGAGCGCGAGCTGTGATTGGTCCTAATTTCCCGTGAAGACGAGGTGTTCCAGACTTGGCGAATATGAGTATGCGCCCGGGCCCCGAGCGGAGCCAGTCCAGAGATGAACTCAAATTAACTTTTGGATCCAGGGTGGTGCCAATCCAGTGCCGTTGAATATATTCTACATATCATGAAAATATGAAATAAAAATACTTAGGTACAAAATAGCATATACAAGACGTCGTTTTTGTTAATGCTGTCCATATGTTTTTCAACAAATGATGAGCGATGGACTGACGGAGTTGATCATTCGTGCCGAGCGGCCACTGTTTCGCTGACGTCATTTTGACGTCATTAACGTCGAGGGATCCGTCAAAACAGAATAGTGGGAACCCCGCTAGCCTGGATTCATCTCTAGACTGGCCGACGGAGCTCCGCGCGAGGGCCCGGGTGGGCCCCGGTTCCCACCGTCCTCCTCGTCGATGACGTCACTGACGGTCTACGGATTCATGGAAACGGAATAGTGGGAACTGCGCCAAAGACACACACACACACACACACACACACACACACACACACACACACGTACCCGGGTATATAATATGACCCTACACAATGGCTGCGCGTGGCCTCGGAGCTCATCCCCGACTCATTACCCCTGGAACCCGTGGCGGGCAAGGCAGGCTGGGCTGGGGTAAGTCAAACGAGCCAGGGTGACATCCGGTCACAGTTTACCTTCCTCGGGTTTCCCTTGGCACCCATTTTCCGGCCGCCGGGTTAGACATATAAAACAGCAACACGCAGCACGAGGGCACGTGTGATGCACAGAGAGGAGGCCGCCAGTCAGAAGAGGCCTGACAAACGCAGCCCAGGATCAGAGGGAGACTTCGTTTGGACGGCCTGTAATAATTCTGGATGTGAATCTATTTATGAGATAATTTGTTAAAAGACAAACTGACGACAAGCGGGAGGATGGTGAAGGAAATATTGTTCACTTCCTCTGGCGACAAAAACAACACAGCATCGATCACACACGCGTTGAGCCGACACGCAAAGCTCAAAAGTTCGTTCACGGATTCCGGAGACAAGATTCCTCCGCCGCAAAAACTTGTCCTTTCCTTGCTCATCAAAGTTGATTCCTTTTTTGTTCTTTAAATCCTTTTTTGCTCCGAAAACTTAAATCCTTTATTTTGTTCCTTAAACCTACATCTTTTTTTGTTCCTTAAACTTAAATCCCTTCTTTGTTCCATAAACTTAAATCCTCTTTCGTTCCTTAAATCCTTTTTTGCTCCGTAAACTTAAATCCTTTTTTGCTCCGTAAACTTAAATCCTCTTTCGTTCCTTAAATCCTTTTTTGCTCCGTAAACTTAAATCCTTTTTTGCTCCGTAAACTTAAATCCTTTTTTGCTCCGTAAACTTAAATCCTCTTTCGTTCCTTAAATCCTTTTTTGCTCCGTAAACTTAAATCCTTTTTTGCTCCGTAAACTTAAATCCTTTTTCGTTCATTAAATCCTTTTTTGCTCCGTAAACTTAAATCCTCTTTCGTTCCTTAAATCCTTCTTTGTTCCGTAAACTTAAATCCTCTTTCGTTCCTTAAATCCTTTTTTGCTCCGTAAACTTAAATCCTCTTTCGTTCCTTAAATCCTTTTTTGCTCCGTAAACTTAAATCCTCTTTCGTTCCTTAAATCCTTTTTTGCTCCGTAAACTTAAATCCTTTTTTGCTCCGTAAACTTAAATCCCCTTCACCCCAGAGAAGCCTCGCCCGTGCCAACACGCCACACCAGACGCCTGGGTGCTAGATTGTCATTTATATACTGTGTTGTTGTCGTTGTTGTTGTTGTTGTTTTCCCTATATTGATGTTGTGTTTCTGGGTGATCCTTTTCCTTTTCTTATGTACTATTATTCCGTCTCCGGTGTTATTTTTCTTTATTTCCCGCGTGACAGTGTGGTGTAGGGTATCTACATCGCCTTTCCTTAATGCGGTATCCTGCTACAGCTGAGTCTCCTTCACCCCAGAGAAGGCTTACCCGTACCAGCATACCACACCAAAGTCCTAAATCCTAGTTGTTATTTTGCTAATGTTGTGTTTTGTATCTGATTTTTTTTTCCTGGTTTTCCTTTTATGCATTATCCTGTCTACGGTTTTGTTTTTCTTCATGTGTCGTGTGACAGTGTTGTGTAGAGTATCTACATCGCCTCCTCCTGGTGCCATATCTTGCTACAGCCGAGTCTCCTTCACCCCAGAGAAGGCTCTCCCGCACCAATACACGGCACCAAGGGCCTTCATGCTGGATTTTTGCACGTGTTTTCGTTATATTTTTTTCCTTTTTCTCATGGCGTGCTACCGTCATATCTATTTCCTGGAATTCCGTTCCAGTGTTATCCTATTTCTGATGTTTCTTTAGTTTATTGTCCTTATTTTCGGTGTTTTTCACCTGTAATATCCCTTTGGTGGAGTTGTTCAGAAATCGCCCTTCCTTGGTGCTGTGTGCTGATACGAATGAGTCTCCTTCACCCCAGAAAAGACCCGCCCATATCAACACACAGCACCAAAAGCACTCCCCTCCCCACGCCCCTGGACACTCAGGATCTCCGGCACCGCCATTGACGCCCCGAGGGAGCCGAGACGCCCTGCCGGAACCCCTCAGCCCTGCGGCGCTCGCCAGGGAGGTCTTGGGCTCCCCGACGCTCCCAAGCACCGCCGAGGCGGGGGAGGGCGAGAACTCCAGACGACTGCAGGACTATAACTCCTCACGGGAATATTAAATTAATCGTAAACACCGTGACGGCGCAAAGGCTGCGTTTGTCGAGTCTGGGATGGCAGGAGCCGGCCGAGTGTTTTGGCGCGGCATGCGTTTCCCTCTTTGCTTCTGATTTCCCTCATTGTTTATTGAGAGAGAGAGAGAGAGAGAGAGAGAGAGAGAGAGAGAGAGAGAGAGACCATTTTAATAGATATAATGCTTTCGTAATCCTTTAGTTAGTTGATATTGTTGTCATTACCAACATCTATCTATCTCTCTACTACCCCACCCTTCACCCCCACACACACTCATTGTGTGTATTTAGTGTGTGTGTGTGTGTGTGTGTGTGTGTGTGTGTGTGTGTGTGTGTGTGTGTGTGTGTGTGTTCTCTCTCTCTCTCTCTCTCTCTCTCTCTCTCTCTGATTACGTGTGACCTTGCTAGGCCTAATGGTACTGAAGACATCTGGATCAGTGTACATTGTAGAAAATTACCCTCAGCGTCTCAACAAACCATTGAATATATACACGAGACCTTGATATTATGTGCCTGAAGAGCAAAAGTTTTTATATGCTCGGTGCCTTAAATGATGCTTTACTATATACCTACCAGCAACAAACTAGGTACCATAATATGTATAAATAAATTACACCAGATTATTGACACCCATGTCACCCCTCTGTCAACCACACTTCTAGACATCATTGTTACTAATAAACATGACGCAATAATACACAAAGACATAATACCTAACACTATATCAGACCGTGACCATATAACAGCAATGGTTAAAATCACCAAACCTAAACGCAAGCCGGGAATGATAACTTTTCGTCATCTCGGGGCTCACAGGAAAGACCTGTCCTGTGATGGCTTAATAGGCGCTTCTCCCGCCCTAAAGGAAATTTCCTCTACAGCCAACGTAGACATCCAGGTACACTCCCTCACGTCTGTACTCTCAAACTGCCTGGAACAATGCGCTCCTTTTGTCACCAAAGAAATAAATGAGCCTTTTGACTCCTGGATAAACGACGAAATTCGCTCAGCTATGTCAACACGAAACACCCTTCAAGCGCGCCTGAGACAAAATCGTAATAATGCTGAGTTACTAGAGCAATATAAACACCAACGCAATAGAGTAAAGTCACTGCTGCGTAATGCTGAACAATCATATTACCGAAAAAAATATACGACTGTAGAGGCAACTCAGCGGCCACATGGAAAATAATACAAGACATCAACCCAGCAAAAAAGAAACTAATAACAATAACTTCATAACGAACGTGAAATTCCGAATAAATCCACTGTTCTGTTTGTTAACGTGGGGGAACGCGCCTTCCTAACAATGCAAAACAATCTCAATATTACAAATCAAAACCGTATTATACCCCAACAAGATGTAAACCACATTCATCTTTTCAGGGCCGGCCCCGCAGACATGAACACAGTCATATTAACTATTAAAAACCTAAAGAACACTAACTCAGCCGGTTCAGATGGGACTACACTTCGGTACATCCAAGATTCCCTACCCGTTACGAGCACATACATTACTACAATCATCAACACATCGATTGTTACTGGAAAATTCCCTACCATGTGGAAACACGCGACCGTCATACCTATCTATAAAAACAGACTGGGGGAACGTAAACAATTATCGCTCAATATCACTGTTACCCATTCTCTCAGAGATATCAGAGAAAAATGTAGTCCAACAGATGACCATCTTCCTAGAGTCCAAGAAGCTTCTCTCTAACACTCAACACGGCTTCAGACCTAAACTTTCAACAGAGACCGCCCTTACCACGGTTACAAATAACATGCAGAAATATGGATGAGAAGAAACTATTGCTTATAACGTTGTGCGACCTATCAAAAGCCTTCAATAGCATAAAACACGATATCTTAATATAAACTGCTCAAGGTCAAAAAGTGAAAGTCAATAATACCACGTCTACGACTGCACCAATACAATACGGAGTTCCTCAGGGATCAATATTAGGGGCAATTCTTTTCATCATTTTTGTCAAAGACCTCGCTGAAACGATGCATTGACGCGCGATGGTACAGTACGCAGACGACACGCAGCCCGAGAACACTGACACAAATAATACGCTGTCTGACCCCATCATGGCGGCACAAGAGACCTTCACACTGGCCAGGGAGTACTATAATAAAAACGGTCTATTGCTGAATACTAATAAAACACATTGTGGACGTGGTCAAGCATTAAACAAATTCCCCAAAACACCACTCTCATCTTTGGCAACACTCCCATCACTCCTAGCAAACATATCAAGAATCTTGGCGTTTATATGGACTCCCACTTGACGTTTAACATACATATAGACGAAATCCACAAGAAAGACATTGCAACTCTACTATTTACAAACAGAATTAAAGATAAATTTGATAATATAATACATACAAAAGGAATTCCCTTCCTCTAAGTATCATTCATTATTGCCTACCAGTGAACGCCACTACAAATAACTACAGAACTTTGCGGCAAATATATGAATTGGGGGAGCGAGGAGGTGTGACCACGCCACCTCTTTTATTACACAACTGAACTGGCTCAAAATGGACAAGAAGACCATTTTTGGTGTTGCTGCAACCGTGTATAAAACAAAATGTGCGATATATCCAGAGTGGATCCTGCAACTGCCCTCCACTGCTGGGGCGACACAGAGTAGGTACACAACAAGACAGCAGGACAACCTACATGTTACCCACACCAACACACACTGCGGGACACGTTCGCTCCCAGTCCAAGGCCCCAGGCTATGGAACGCTCTCCCACACCATGCAGCACAATCTTATACCAAACATGTATTTAGAAAAAAAAAAAAATAAAGTAAAGATTAGACAGAGCAAATACTCTCTCTCTCTCTCTCTCTCTCTCTCTCTCTCTCTCTCTCTCTCTCTCTCTCTCTCTCTCTCTCTCTCTCTCTCTCTCTCTCTCTCTCTCTCTCTCTCTCTCTCTCTCTCTCTCTCTCTCTCTCTCTCTCTCTCTCTCTCTCTCTCTCTCTCTCTCTCTCTCTCTCTCTCTCTCGTGCACACTCAATAATATAAACTTGATTAAATAATGTGAAAAAAATGGAGATAAAATCAGAAAGAAAATTAGATACTATCAGCTTCCTCCTCCTCCGCCTCCTCCTCCATTACGGAAAAAAAAACAAGGCGGAGGAGGAAACTAAAGAGGAGGAAGAGGAGGAGGAGGAGGTAAACGAGGTAGCCGTCAGTTCAAGGAGATGAGTTGATGGAGAGGAGGAGGAGGAGGAGGTAAGGCAGAGGTTGTTTCCAGTGTCATTAGCGCCTCTGACGGATGGTGGCGACCCCTCCCTTCACCTCCACCTCCACTCCATCTCCACTCCCTAAAGAAGATCTAGAAAGAATCCACCTCCACATTCGTTGGTAAGGGACAGAGGAAGCACAAGATAACATTTTTTAAAGCAAGGCGCGGAAGCAGCTCAAGGGTAAAATAAATAGAAACATTACATTTAGATATTACCAGGAACGTTTACCCAGTCACAGCAAACGTTTATCCAATAGGAGCAAACGTTTATCCAGTAGGTAGGCGGTGGCTGAAGTCGTGCTGGGCCCACATTCACCACGTGATGGACGACACGAGTTCGAATCCCCACGCTACCACCTCGGATTTTTTCAGTCACCGCCGAGTGGCTTAAAAAAACTACCCACATGCTGTCCTGATGACCACCCATCACCCCGGACGCAATAGGCGGAGACGTAAAAAAAATGCACCCTCTGTCGCGTTTGGAAAGTTATACTCTTTTTATTATTATGAGAAAGATCACTAAGGAAAAATATGAAAAATATTATATGTAGTAGCCCTAACATGCTGCTCCGCTCCCCCCCCCAAAAAAAAAATAATCCACACACACACACACACACACACACACACACACACACACACACACACTGACAGATACACTAGTTTTCGTTCGTCGCCTCGCCAAGTGTTCGCCGCACGCCGGTTACGAACAAACTTGCTAAGTTATCTCATGCCAGGAATACGGGGCACGGGGCGGGGCGGGGCGGGGCGGGGCGGGGGAAGTGCGTCCCCGTGGCGGCCCCTCGACCATCACAACACTTGATAACAAACGACAAAAATAAACGAGCACCGGGAAAGGCGGGAGGAAAGGAGCGGGAGCGTCAGGCCCGACACCCTCCTCGCCGCCGCCCGCCGCGTGTCACCCCCAAGATGACCTCGCCCCCGACTGCCTTCACGGAGGGAGGGAGAGAGACAGTGTGGGAGTGGGTGACAGGAGCGACTTGTATGGGCGAGGGGAAGGAGGGAGAGCTGGACGCATGGAAGGAGGGGGACAGACGGTGTGGATAGAGCAGGGCAAAGAGATTTACATAGATTTACATAGAAAATCAGGCCACACAGACCCCATGGTCCAGACTTGGTGGTCTGTCCTTAAACCTAAGTGATTTTACATTAATCAGAAGACTCCAAAACGTTGCATTTCTACTCTAGTTGATATTAAGTTGAAGGAAGTGACGGTCGAGCTTATTTTTGAAGGAGTCAATCGTGTTACACTGGACGGTGGAAGCTTATTCCATTCCCGCACTACAACGTTGGTGAAGAAAAATTTGGTGCAGTCTGAATTTACTTGTCTACATCTGAGTTTTACGCCATTGTTCCTCGTGCGCAAAGTGTCATCGATCATAAACAATGTTGATCTGTCTACATTCGTGAAACCATTAAGTATTTTAAAACATTCGATCAGTTTTCCTCGGAGGCGACGTTTCTAAAGAGAGAACATGTTAAGGGTAGAAAGCCTTTCTTCGTAGGATTTGTTGCGCAAGGAAGGGATCATTTTCGTTGCCCGACGCTGAACACCTTCTAATTTAGCAATGTCCTTTGCATGGTGGGGAGACCAAAACTGTATCGCATATTCCAAGTGGGGTCTGACTAAACTGTTGTAGAGCGGGAGTATTACATCTTTATTCTTGAATACAAAGTTTCTTTTAATGAAGCCCAACATTCTGTTCGCTTTATTTGCTGCATCGATGCATTGCTGTGAGAATTTGAGGTTTGACGCGATTTTGACCCCCAAGTCTTTGACGCATTGAACGCTTTTGAGTTTAACGCCGCGCATTTCGTATTCGAACTTCTTATTCCTCGTTCCAACTTGAAGGACCTGGCACTTGTCTACGTTAAAGGGCATCTCCCATCTATCCGACCAAGCTGAAATTTTGTGCAAATCCTCTTGGAGGCTTTGCCTGTCTTCGTCAGTGAGAACCGAGTTGCCAATCTTTGTGTCGTCTGCAAATTTACTAATGCGGTTATTGAGTCCAACATCCACGTCGTTGATGTAAATAATGAAGAGCACTGGGCCAAGGACCGAGCCCTGAGGGACGCCACTAGTGACAGGCGCCCACTCTGAGTTAAATCCGTCGATCACTACTCTTTGTTGTCTGTTGCTCAACCAATTCGCGATCCATTGGTTTACTTGACCGCCAATACCTATTTGCTTTAATTTGTAAAGTAATTTATGATGCGGGACTTTATCAAACGCTTTCTGGAAATCAAGATAGACTACGTCCAGTGATTTGGTTACGTCATAAACAGTGAAGAGGTCGTTATAAAAGGTTAATAGGTTTGATAGGCAGGATCTTTTGTTTCGGAAGCCATGTTGTGAGTCCCCAATCAATGAGTGGCTTTCAAGGTAATTCACAATTTTGTCTCTAATTATGCCCTCAAGTAGCTTACCTACAACCGAAGTTAGACTAATGGGCCTGTAATTACCTGGTACTTTTGTGTCTCCTTTCTTGAAAATCGGTGTCACGTTAGCCTTTTTCCAATCTGAAGGGACGATGCCTTGTCGCAAGGACATATTGAATACGGTTGTGAGGGAGGAGAGTATTTCGCTCTTTGTTTCTTTCAGCAGAGTTGGATATACTTTGTCAGGTCCAGGACTTTTATTTGTTTTAAGTGAATGGAGAGCTTTAAGGACTTCATCGGTTGTTATTTCAAAATTAGGCAATGCATGCTCGAGATTTACAATAGTACTGGTGTTGGTGGTAGCGAGAGGAAGACTGTTAGTATTAAACACCGAGGAAAAGTAATTGTTTAAGAGGTTTGCAATGTGTTGGCTGTCAGTCACTAGTGCACCGTCGCTGTTTGTTAAAGGTCCAATACCACTTTTGATCGCCTTTCTGTTGTTTATGTAACTGAAGAAAGATTTCGGATTATTTTACAGTTGGCTGCAATATTTTCTTCGTATCTACGCTTTGCCTGACCTACTAGTCTTTTTACTCGTCGCCTGGCATCATTATAAAGTCTAATGTTTTCGGGCGTGCTTTGTTCTTTCTTTAACCTGTAAAACAATTTTCTCTCATTGACTGATTGTTTAATTTCGCTATTAAACCACGGTGGGCTTTTATTAGTGTTAATTCGCTTCTCGCACAAGGGGACGAATGTGTTCTGCTGAGTGAGTAAGTGATTTTTAAGGCTTAGCCAGGCTTCCTCTACGTTGCCGTCATCTGATAGTTGTATTTCTGTTAGTTTTTGTCGGATTTCTACGAAGTTAGCTCTTTTGAAATTGGGCACCTTTACTTTATTTTCAGTCACTGATGATTGAGCTTTAATGTCGACGCGCACTAATTTATGATCGCAAGAACCGAGGTGTTCTCCTACCGTGACACTACTGACTAGGTTATCTTGGGTTGTTATAACAAGGTCGAGTATATTATTTTGTCGAGTT